>NC_048293.1:26206262-26207359 GCF_009762535.1 Notolabrus celidotus
TGTCGCTCTTCAGCTTTCCTATCCAATAAAAGGCAAAAATGCACAAAAACATAACTTTTGCTCACACATTGTTAATATGGACAAAAAAACTATTCTGTAATAAAAAATAAAACAATTTAAAAAGTGCAAAAAAAATATGAGTAACTCTGGAAATTCTGCAATTTATCACAATTTAAAAAATAATCATTTGACAGCACTACTAAACACTTATAAGGGTTTGCAAAATATAATCAAAAAGGGGAAATTCTTAGCTGACTGAAATGTATGCTAGCTAACGGTATAAGCTAGCCAATTGTAATGGTAGCTTGCTAATGGCAAAAGTAGTCGGCTAGCTAGCGACAACGATCAATGGTTAGCTAACAGTGATGATCGTTGGCTACAGAATTTGGATGATAGTTGGTTAGATGACGGTAATTACGTTAAGCTAGGTAGCGTTAATGCTAGGGTAAGCTTTTTTGACCTTGATGTAACTTAAGTTTGAAAGTAAGCCTAATATCTCCTTTTTTTGATTGTGAAATTATAATTTGTCAGTCTTCTAAATTTGTCAAAACTTGATCTTCTGATGAAGAGAGAATTGAAATCCCCCTTCTTTTTTTTTTTCTTTTTCATTTAAGTAATTTTTTGGGCATTTTTGACTTTTATTGACAGGACAGATGAAGATAGACAGGAAATGTGGGGAGCAGAGAGAGAGGGAAGACATGCAGTAAATGGTCAACCGGCTGGGAGTCGAACCGGCGACCTCTGCGATGAGGACTATAGCCTCGATACGTGGGGCGCTTAGACAGCTAGGCCACCAGCGCCCCTTAAATCTCCCTTTTAAGCCTTCACCTGCAACAATCCAGGTTGAATGGAAACACTGAGGAAGTATTTGTGTGTATAAAAAGGAGCCATTAAGCAGCTTTTTCCTTTTCTGATTGATGCATTTCGTGTGTACGGTGTCACTACGCTTCTTCATGAGTATCAAGTGGCCCACAAGGAGACCTGAATACAAAGTCAGACCTCCCTGAATGAGACCGACCGACTCCAGAGAGTAAAATTAATGATGCATTCAGACTCGTCTTGTTAAACTTGCACAGTCAAAATTTCTGCACACATTT